>NC_133618.1:308309851-308341833 GCF_048593235.1 Sminthopsis crassicaudata | reverse complement strand
ATTACCTCATATGCTAATTAGGAATATCAAATAAATAATCTATGTACATTGCTTTGCAAATCTTAAAGTACTACATTAATACTAGTATTAACTACAATGAATAATAACTACTATAATTTGAACAAGTTATTTGACCTCCCTAAACTACTGCTTCTTCACTTATAAAATGTGGGTATAGAAGGAAGACATATTTGATTCTCTCCTGATCCCATTCCTCAATATGCCATTTAGTGATGTATAAAATCTTTTAAAGAATTACAGACAGGCTTCCTGAAGATAACAGTTTTCACACAATAATTGTGTTGTCTCTCTATGAATAATTCTGTATATATAGAAACTTGCCTTCTGTCCTTGTTCTCCCTGGTCATATATGCATATTAGTATTATAGGTAGGTATGTTTAGAGACAATATTTAGAATATAAAGAATATAGAATATAACAAATATATATAATATATATATATATATATACACAAGGAATTAGTATCTGAAGTGGAGCAATTCAGAATTTTCTGAAGAAAAGATATTTCATACCTATTCCAGGTATAAGTGTAAGCAATAGGGGTAGGGTGACAGATTTAAGATGAGCCTTGGAATTACAAAGAAAAAAAAATCTCAGTTTTTGCTTTTGTGTTAACTTGAGCAATCCACTTAACCTTTATGACCTCAGTTTTCTCCTCTATCAAATGAAGTGATTGAATCAAATGATCTCTAAGGCCTTTCTTATTCTCTAATGCATAGCATAGTGGGTAAAACACACTGGATTTGGAGTCAAGAAGACCAAGATTTGAATCCTGCTTTAGATGTCTTATCTGACTGACCTTGGAAAAACTATTTAAACTTTCTAAGATTCAATATCCTGCAAAGCAAGGCAGTGCTTTGCAAAGAATAAAGTTCCCCATGAATGTAATCTATTAGTAAAATTGTATGGTCACAGTTAATTAGTAGTTCAAACTTTTTGTGGAAGAAATCTAGGTCTGGTGTGCATTTGGACTGAAATTCCAATTAAAAATCTGATCTGAAACCTTGAAGAATATTTTGTTGTTGTTGTTGTTATTTTCTCCCCCAGAAGATAGCAGTGCCCTAGTTAGAAATCTCAGCCACTGAGTAAGACAGTAGGAATTCTTCCCATCACTGAATTGAGCCACACCTACACTCAGATGACAATTAAATAGACTGAAACAATGGAGACTTGGTTTAATGAGAGTTTACTCACTAGTGGGTTATATTAGAAAGATATTAAAAATGGAGTCAGAACCCTGATTTGAAAACCAGTTTTTTTTTCCTCATTATTACTCAGATGACTTTAGGCAAGTCATTTTCTCTTTCTCAATTTTATTTTCTTCATCTGTCAAATGATACTATTGGTACTAGATGACCTCTAAGATCTTTTCTAATTCCAAAGCTATAATTTTATGTCTTCAAGTTCATGTGTCCATCTGTAGAGAAAATTCCATTACTGCTGCTAGGTAACGGGGTCTTGAGTCAACGTGAAACTCTTCCAATGGAAATTAGTATAAATTATTTTTATTTTAATTTATTTACAGAAGAGAAAAATAAATTAAAGGCATAGCACTAAGTAGAAAGAGAAAATAAAACTTTTTATTTTGTTTATTTATAGAAAAGAAAAAGAAAGCAAATCAGCAGCATACTCAGGGCAGAGGACTCATAAAGTATATACTAACTTCTTCAGTAATTGTTTTATTTTCTTTTGCATTTTTTCTAGGACTCTTCTTTTTGGTTCTTTATTGTGATCAAATAAAATAAAATTTATACCTGAAGCATACATAGTAAGTGCTTAATAAAGCACCTACTTATTTACCTGTGGTAATGTTTCTTTCATTTCCTGAAGTTGAATGACTTAGCCACCTTATACTTATCAGGTTCATAGATTTTGGAAGAAAAGGAATGAGAGCTCAGTTAGACTAATTCCTTCATTTTACAGATAAGGACATTGAGGCCTAGTGGGATTTGGAGGCTTGTTCAAAGTTTCTTTTCTAATTTTTTTTCTAATTTTCTAATTTTTTCTAGTTCCATTTTTTTCTAATTCCAAATTCAAATCTCAGTTGTTGTTGTTTTTTGTCCTCATGTTTAGCCTTACATATCTTTTTTTTTTTGAGATAATATTTTACCTCTAGCACTTATAGGTTTGCAAAGAATCTTAAAGTGCATTAACTCATTTAATATTTTCTCTCCCATTAATATTTTACCTGTAAAATCTTTTACCTTTAAGGGTACTTTTTTTTAGCTCTAACAGAGAGTCAATCCTCCACCTTTACAGTTATTTCAATACAAGGTTATTTGTCTGCTTCGTTGTTGTTGTTTTTTTTTTTAATGGCTATTCATTAACACTGTGATCTTATCCAGAAAACTCATTTACTGTGTCCTTAGCTGGGGAGGTTTTATTCCAGTCCCCCCCATACCCAGCCCACCAAGGTCTCTGCTAGAGCTGGCTTCTTGCCGTTCCTCTCAGCCCTGACACCTAGTTCATCATCAGAGATAAGCCCTGATGTCTGCAAATTGCAATCGCATCAGGTCTGCAAAGATAGCATCTTGTTTGACTCTTTTCTGCTCATCCTATTAACGCTTTGGTACCAGAGCTTTGGGGAGCACCAGCCTTCACCTTGTGGGAGATACTGGGTGATTAACAGGCTCTGGTTTTACCCATTAGTGGCTTCATTAAACTTGACAATCCTTTTAGTCTTTAAAAAGGGTGTACCTTTTTCATTGACCCTGATTAAGAATTGTCGGCTCAAGAAAAGTCACCAGGGGAAGAGGGTGAGATGGAGGTCTTCTTTCTTCCTTAAAGTGGTTTATTTGTAAATAATTTTAATTTAGAGTAGAGAGCTTTTTTCACCTTGGTTCAGCTTTGTCCTTTTGGGTCCACTTTCTAGTATTAATTCTCTTAACTTCTAATGATCCATTATAACTTTGATTCAATTCAATTCAATTCACTTTAACAGAATTTTATTAAGTAGTATGTAATAGCAGAATGGGTTCTGTCAGCAAATGAGTGAATAAGCATTTATTAAAAACCTACTAAGAGTCAAGTGGGCAGCTGGGTAGCATAGTGGATAGAATGATGGGCTGGACATCAGGAACACTCATCTTCCTGAGTTCAAATCTAGCCTCAGACTCTAGCTGTGTGACCCTGTCACAGCCTATTTGGCTCAATTTCCTCATCTGTAAAATGAACTGAAGAAGTAAATGGCAAACTACTGAAGTGGTGTAATATCTTTGCCAAGAAAACTCCAAAATGACTGAAATAACTCAACAACACAGTGAATATAACAAAGTTTTTATCTGAGGCCACATACAAACCAGGAGAATGGTATTGACACAATATAATAGAGATGAAAGAGATCTTGAAAATTATTAATAAAGCTCCCCATTTTATAGGTGGAGAAACTGAGATCCAGAGAGATTAAATTACTTACTAATGCTTAAATTTTTAGATATAAGATCCAGAAATAAAAAGGACTTTAGAAGTTATGGAGGTCAATTCCCTCCCAGTCTTAGATGAGGACACCAAGATTCAGAGAGACTAAAAGTCTTGCCTAAGTTCACAGAGATCTGACTCCAAATCCAACATTTTGGACAGTATTTTATAATGTGAAAGGTGTGAAGCTATTTAGTCATATAACTGAAACTAGAATCCTGAGTTTTCTGACTCAATGAAAACAGGACTCTTTCCATTTCACCATATACCATTCCCTTTATATTTTGAAAGTTGACAAGTTTTTTCCCAACACCTTAGTTAATAAATAGAAAGTAGACTGAGGTACTAAAAAATAAAGTGTTTGTCATAGTCCTATCTATAATGTAGCATTTGTTTCCTTTGGGAGGGAGTTTTCATTTTTCTTTATGAAACCTAGTTACCTTCCATACAAATTTGTATTTTGAGAAAAAAATTTTATTGATTTTATTGATAATATATGAGGAAAGATTTCCTTTCTCCACTCCACTTCAGTTGGATGGTGTGAAGCTATAAATCTTAAAGTCTTTTAGATCATAGGATGTTAGATTTAGAATTCAATGGGAACAGTAATATGCACTTCCCACCAGTATTTGGCATAGTGTCTAGCACATAGTAGGGGCTTAGTATATGTTTATTTGATTCATCATTGGGAAGCTAAAATAAAAGTATAATTATATAGTGTTTTATAAAACTTAAAGTCCTATATAAATGCTATTATTATTAATAATAGTATTATTTTTGTCATTATCATCTGGTTCAAAACTTTCTTTTTATAGATGAAGAAACCAAGGTAAAGAAAGTTTCAGTGGCTTGTCCTTAGAGAGACTGATGAATTCCTTAGAAATACTTTCTTCCAAGTCCAGAGTATCCTGAGAGCTATTCAGAGATACTCTCTTTTGATTTTAGTTTTGATTGTGTTCACATTCAGTGCAAAAAACCAGGAAAGCAAATCCTCATAGCTAGCAGATAGCAGGCAGTTAAGTAGAATTAGTGAGCTAGCATTTAGTAAGTACTAAGCACATTGAGTAAGTATGTACTACTCATAGTGTTAGGGTATTTAGGTGGCTCAGTGGACACAGTGGGAAATCTGGTATCAGAAAGAACTCACTTATTAGCTGTGTGATTCTAGACAAGTCATTTAACCCTTTTTGCCACAGTTTAGCTTAGCATCCTTAGGGTTGTTCTTTTTTTTTTGTTTTATTTTGTTTTTATTTGTTTTCAAAACTCAATTCAAAGACCATCTACTTCATGAAGTTATAATTCTTCCACTTTCTCATGGCTCACCTTACAAGAAAAGATGCATTTATAGACTTATATGTATGTATATTATTTCTCCAATAGAACAAAAGCTCCTTAGGGTAGAGAGTACTTCATTTAGAATTGAATATTACAAATGCCTGGCACATGATAGAAACTTAATGAAAAAAAATTGTCAATTTGATTTAACAACTTGCTCAAGAAAGAAATTTGGGAATGATTTAAATCCCTTTCTATGCCAGAAAATGTCAGCATAGTTTAGACCAGGCTTTCTTCATCCATCTTTCCCCTTCCTTCCTTCCTTCCTTCCTTCCTTCCTTCCTTCCTTCCTTCCTTCCTTCCTTCCTTCCTTCCTTCCTTCCTTCCTTCCTTCCTTCCTTCCTCCCTTCTTTCTCCCTTTCCCTTTGCAGTCAATGCCTTTGTATTATTGTATTATTGCCTATATTCATAATTAATAAATATTACATTTAAATGTGAGGTTACTTAAAATGAAGATATATTTTTTTCTAATCAACCTCAATCAACTAATCAACCCCTGAAATTTCTTCATATACCCCAGACTTTTAAAAAATGTTTTTAAAACAAGTGATTGTAAGGACATCACAGTAGAATGTACCCACCTAAATAAAACATTGATTTCTTTGATCTCTTTATGTC
Source organism: Sminthopsis crassicaudata (assembly GCF_048593235.1). NCBI lineage: Eukaryota > Metazoa > Chordata > Mammalia > Dasyuromorphia > Dasyuridae > Sminthopsis > Sminthopsis crassicaudata. The sequence goes on along the minus strand of NC_133618.1, from coordinate 308,336,442 downwards.
TAATAGTGATATCACTATGTCAAAAGAAATGAACATTTTATTACCTTGTTGGGCATAGTTCCAGATTGTTTCCAGAATGGCACCCGCTTCTGACAAAGAAATGATTGATTGAATATTCAGAACTAGAAATATTTTTGGATATGCTCAATATAAAAATTAGTTTTGCTTTGCTTTGCATATTTATTGCAAGGAGTTTTGTTTCTCTTTTTTCAATGGGGAGAAGCTATGAGGAAAAGAATATAGATTTTTGTTCATTAAAAAAAATAAAAGTTGACTTTAAAGAGAGAGAGGTGTTTTGAGAATATTTGGAAGCACATAGATTCTGGGGAAAATTTCTAGCTTAGTGCAAACACATAAATCTATGAAATTTGACTCCTGTAAATTGAAAATTAAATGTTAAGCAATATTCCAAAAGACACAGTCTCACAAATATTCCATAAAATGAGGTGCTAGATAACAGCTGATTGTATTTAGATACAAAATCACCCAGTCTTCCTCTGAGAGAAAGAGGAATGCTGTCACTTACATCTCTGTCTTACAGAGAGATAGAACAGTTGCTTCTTCTCATGGGACCTTCTGAGAAGAACCAAATGAAAGGGCAGAAGAGCACTGCCTGCTTCTTCCTTATCCATCAAAGAAAGAGAAACCTAAAAGGGAAGAATAGAAGTCCTCTGTGCCATTAAGTCTTCCCTATTATTTTGATATACTCAGGAAACAATGACACTCCCTCTTGCCCTTGATAGAGGTTCCCTATTTTCCTCTTTTGTTCTTTCTGAGTAGTATACACTATGTATTCTAATCTTAATGCCAGATTTGAAGGTCATGGGGGATGTTCAGGTCATCCTGTCCCTTTTAAAATGGTAAGCCCATTTTGAACCAAAAAGATACAACCCTGTAAACCATATAACATCCTCTCAGTTCATTCAACCACCCCATTATTATTCCCTTTCTTGACACCTATTAATTTTGTTATAATTGTACCCGAATGGAAGAAGATCTTGTTAACACCTAAGAAATAAGTTATCCAGTGATCGGGTCTTGATAAGACTATCTAAGTAATGACTTTGGACCATTAACTTAAAGCTGAAGGTCATCTGGGCCAACTCCCTCATTTTTAAAATGATAAAACTGAATAAGAAGGAGGCTGACTTGCCCTTACAATGGTAATAAACGGGGCAGTCTCAATTTGAATCCAGTTCATTTCGCTCTGAATCCAGAGCTCTTTCCATTGCACCACACTGCCTTCTAAGTCCTCCCCTATGACTCGTGGGATAGCCAAGAACAAAAAGAAGTAAAAAAAAAAAAGTTTTCTTTTCATCTTAGAACTAAAGACAATGACACAAAAATCACTATTGAGAAGTCAGAGGACAGAAAATTGTTCATCTTAAGGACTATTTTGTTCTAATAGCCTTGTGTTTATTCCTCATCAGCACAAGGGAAACATTTTAATCCTTTGCACAGTGTGCCTGCTTATTAAACTCCCATGGTCCTGCCCAAATCCTCCACAGCTGCTCACCACAACCCTATTTTCTCTTGAGAACTGGAAGCACATGAGTCAAGCTGGAACTCCCAGGCGAGCCTAACGTATCTAATTTCTTGGGTTTTATCATGTAATATGGTACAGATTCCATTTGTCACTTTCTAAACATGATGGGGAAACAGACAGAATTGATTGAGGTGGCAGTATCCATGCCATTAAGACATAAAGTGCAAACTTGATAAAAAAAAAAAAAAAAGGAAGCTTAGGAAAACCACTGGCAATATTTTTGAGTCTCTCCACATGGAAACTCAAGGATAATTTTTGGATAGAAGCATCTCTAGAGAAAACAAAATAAAAAAACAAACAAAAAATACTTACAAAATAGTAGTCATTGTAATACGTTAAATGCATGGACATTGGTGTTACGGAACTGGGAACAGTTCTCTACCAGGGAGTTGAATAGTCTGTGAAAATCCAAATAAACCGTTTGGTGGAAAGAAATTTTGAAAAATAAAATTGATTGAAAATAGGGTGACATTGTCTACTGAAAAAGTTTTAGGGACTAAATTAATATAAGAAAACATACATAAAAGAATAACAAAAACTAGGTTGAATAGATCTGCAGTGGTAGCTCAAAGGCCATCTAGTTAACCCTGTCATTTTACAGATGAATCAAATGTTGCATAGATGGTAAGCATGTTTAAAAGCACTGACATTTTAATTACATACCAACTTGTAGTATGTTCATATATAGTATTTGTTTTGTTCATATCCTTAAATAATAGTGATAAGAATAAGAACACTTGACTTTGTATAATGCTTTGTGATTTACTGAGTACCTTATATATCCTTTAACACATTTTGTGAAGAAGGCAATGTGGGTCAATGGAGTTACACTCAAATTAAAAACTAACTACATGGGAATCCCTGTGGGCTGCTTACTAACGTGTCAAGCCACATAATAACAATATCTGCATTCTACTGTATTTTATTTATCTTGCTAAATGTTTTCCAATTACATTTCAATCTACTTTGGACTATACTGGAGTGTTGTTGGACAAAAGTGTTTGACATCTCTGATGTAAGGATTATCATCTCCGTTTAACAAATAAGAAAACTGAGAATAAATGATTTACCTAGTTAGATTCCTAGTAAGTTTCAGAAGCAGGACTCAAACTGGGGTCTTTGGACTACAAATCTAGTTTTCTCTTTGCTACAGCATAACTGAAACTAAGTTATAGATACATGGCTCTCTGCTTTCATTCTTTGGTCTTTTCAATGTGTCACACCAACCAGAGCAAGATACAAAGGGAGTTATGCCTTGGAAAACAATTTATTTAGTACATTTTAATGCAACACAAATTTTTATTCCTTAATATGGGCTGTTATTTTTTGCTGGATGGCAAGCAAGAGCAAGATATAGCTCTTTAGGGAGAGACATGAACAAGAATTGCATTTCCAGATGATATCACATGCAAATAGAACTCTAAAATCACCAGACATCAAAATTAATTAGGCTGAATCCATCACTTTGCAAAGGTGTAAAAGTCTAACCTTACTTCACTGCTAGGAGTGACTATCACATTACACAGGAAAGTGTGGTTCTTATTTCTTTTTAATTTACATCATCTCAGTCCTCACAGCAAGAACAAGGCTGGGGACCCTGAAGAGACAAGTTTTTTTTTCTTTTTTTGAAATCTATTTATCTATATAAAATAGATAGGATTTAAATTCAACTGATTTTCTATAATATCACTCTAAGAATGTTTCCCATTCTTTTCATTGGATTATAGCTTCAGAGACAGAAAAAAAAAGTCTACAGCTATTAAATAAATTTAACTACATTGAATTTTACACTTGAAAAACCTGAGACACTATGAGATTTGAGTGACTCATCCAGTCATATAGATAGTATATATCTGTGGGGTGACTTTAATCTACATCCTCCTGACTCCAAGTCCATTGGACAATCCAGTATACTACAGTGCTTTTAAGATTTATCTATTTTAAGTATTCAGTCAAAATAGTCTGCCAAGACTAGATTCGAATATTTGTGGGAGAATTTCTGGGAGAAGCATCTGGGTAGATCACTGGTTTTGGTAAATCAGGGATTTAATAAGCATTTTTTAAGCTTTATGTGTCAGATAGTAGGGATACAAATATAAACACATCCTCAAGAAGTTTTCATTCATGAGGGATAAAGAAGGAACCATTTCACATCAGTATTTCAATAGATCCATTATCTTGTCAATATGAATGCTTTATTCAGGGGTACCTATTGTAACCAATCCACACTACATCCTGTTTCAGACAATCAATAAACATTTATTTATTTATTTTCAGTAACTGATATCATTATCAAAATAATGTCAACAAGATGCTACAACAGCAAAAAATAAATAAATAGATAGATAAATATGTATATATATATATATATCTTTTTTTTTTTTTTTTTTTTTTTGAGGCTGGGGTTAAGTGACTTGCCCAGGGTCACACAGCTAGAAAGTGTTAAGTGTCTGAGACCACATTTGAACTCGGGTCCTCCTGAATTCAGGGCTGGTGCTCTATCCACTGCGCCACCTACCTGCCCCTGATAAATGTATATTCTAATCTCAATGCAAACAGTTAAATGGAATCCAGTTAAGTAATTAAAATCACCCCCCCCAAAGCAAATAAATTAGCTTCTTTAAACATCCAGCAGTATATTAACATAGTTAACAAGAAAAATAAAATGCAAATTTGGAAATTTTTCTTAAGTGCCCACCAAATGCTGGGCATTATGATAAGCATTGGAGATAGAAAGACAGCCAAAAGATACTATCTGCTCTCTAGGGGCTCACAATTTCATAAAGGTAATAACAAAGCAATTCTCTTAACATGAAGACTGTATTTTGCAAATATGGTGCATTGGTAGAGGAAGTTTCTCATTTTGAAGTAACCTATCCCAGTAAAATCACAAGTCTAGTCTCTATCCTCTCTTCCCTGAATAGAAAACAATATAATTCCTAGGTAGGTGGTTAATCAGGGTATAAATAAAGTCAAGAATCTAGATTCATTTACTGTGGACTAGATTTGCTTTGTTCCATGGTATATATCCCTAATACTAACCCCTAAGACTGTTCAAAATAAGTTGTCCTGCTCTTGATTAGAAGGGATACTATACCAAAGGAATAAGAATACACCAATGCCAATCCTTCACCAATATTAGGGGGAAATAAAGAACTAAATATTGTTGGGGTCAGAAATTCTGGACTGAAGTCCTCCCTTTGTCACTGATCTACTATATTACATCAGAAGAGTCTCATATGAATCTGGTCTTGGTATCCTCATTTTTAAATGAGTAGAATGAGATATCTATCTCTTCAAGCCTTTAAGAATTCAGGACCATAGTCACACCATAATGAGATATTAAAGTAAGACTTTAATGGAAGAAATAACATATGAAAAATAATCAATTTTAAACAACCAATTGAAATCAACAATTAAACAGTTAATCAAAAGGTAAATGAATCTATCAACAAGCATATTTTATGTGCTATATTCCAGACACTATGCAGATTGCTGGGGATAGATGTAATGGCAAGGAGCTTAAATTCTTATAGAGAAGAAAATTAAGCAGAAAGAGAGAAGGAAGGAAGGGAGGAAGGGAGGAAGGAAGGGAAGAAGGAAGGAAGGAAGGAAGGAAGGAAGGAAGGAAGGAAGGAAGGAAGGAAGGAAGGAAGGAAGGAAGGAAGGAAGGAAGGAAGGAAGGAAGGAAGGAAGGAAGGAAGGAAGGAAGGAAGGGAGAGAGGGAGGGAGGGAGGGAGGGAGGAAAGAAGGAAGAAGGGAGGGAGAGAGGGAGGGAGGAAAGAGGAAAGGAAGGAAGGAAGGAGACAGGGAAGGAAAGAAGGAGATGCACATGTATTAATATTATGTGTATGTATATATACAGAATAAATATAAAATTAATATAATATAAACATAAATAAATATAAAATTAATAAATACAAAGTAGTTAAATAGTAATAGTAGTGTAAGAGAAAGAACATCAACAGTTGGGGGAGGCAATTAGAAAAGGAGCAAGCAAAGGTGATGCTTGAGTTGCCTTTTAAAGGAAGATGGCTATCTGCATGAGAGGTCAGGGGAGACTACATTTCAGGCATGTATGATTTCCAGAACCAAGAAATGGAGACTATTTCCTGCTCTTATGAAGGTTCTCTTTGTTCTGGAAACCTTGAATTACTTATTTTATACTTCAGAATACATTATGATACAAGATTTCTCCAAATTACCAATTCATAGTCCCTATGTAAGAGAGAGAAGTAGGAATATTTTTTGAGTTTGATGGATAATAATAAAAAAGAAAATAGATATTTGATTCTTTCTTTTTTGCTTGCATTTGTAACTTAAACTCTGCCAAATAGTGAGCATGCAATAAATTTCTGTCTCTTCCCATTCTCTCCCGTCACCTTCCCTATTTTCCTTTCCTTTCTTCCTCTCCTCTCTTTTCCTTCCCTTCCCAGAAAAAAAATTCAGAGTTCATATCTGAATCTCTCCTGCCTTCTTCATACTATAGAATCATAGAAGTTAGAACTAGAAAAGTTCTTAGAAGTCATTCGTTACAATCCTTTAATTTCAAAGAAACTAAGGTTTCTTTAAGAAATTGAGGTTTAAAGAGGTGAAAGTTATAGTTAGATAGGAGATGAATTACTTTAGTCACTAAGAAGAGAAAAAAGGGCTGAATATTTTACTTGAATTATGATGTACTGCTTTAGCAATTCTATCAAAAACTAATGCTTCACTCAAAATTTAACCTTACCACTAAGTTTTTGGAGGCTGTTACCATTATATATAAGCCTTTGTCCATTCTCTTTGACAATTGGTTATTTGGGGCAAACTGGCAAGACGCAGAGATGGTAAATTAATTACTCTGTGGTTGATGATGTCCAGGAAATTAAAACTGAAAAAAAAAGGATAAATTTAGATGGTGATGATGGTTTATTTTTGGAAGAGTATTTTTGAATGGCCTTCATGACAGTATTTCTACAGATCTTTTTCACAGACTCTTGTGATTCTCCATTAGGGAATATTTTTGGATATTCATTCTAAATTTTTCTTAATTTTTTGCTTTATTACTTCTACTTGTTTTTGCTTCAGACCTCTCAGGCATCACCTTCCCCCCCCCTTTTTTTTTGATTTACACCCTGAACAATTGAATATGGCTGTTGTTTTCCTATTTCTATTTTGTTTATCATTAGCCAAGTTGCCTACTTATTGTACATCCTGCTCCACTCCCCAATCCCTTGTAGACATATGCAAACATCTGCTGGAGTAATGCTGTTTATAACATATTATGCAGAAAAAGAAGGATATATGTTCCTTGAGAGAAACAAATGTTGGACAAAAATATTAAAATTATTTTGAGCATGTATTGGTAATAACAAGACTATAGTAAATTGGATCCACTGTCCAAATGACCACATTTAATTAAAACCAAATCTAACTCCTCTTTTTATACTTCCTCTGTAATATACCCTTGCCTGCTAGATAAAGAAACAACAGAGGATTGTGATTGGTTATTCCTTTGTGCTGGTGGGAACCACATTCCTCCTTTTTTTTTTTTTTTTTCTGTGCTTTCTAATTACTTTCTCATAGATACTAAACTACACCCCCTTGAGCATCTCGAAGGATTAAACACTGATCAAAGGCAGGTTTAGCTGTATCCCCAGGACAAGCTGATTAGAGGTAGAAAAACATGGGCTCTTGGTTAGCTCAGATATTGGAGGGAAATAAATTAACAATTAACATTATAGGGAGAAGAATAGTAGAGTAAAAATTGACCTTATTGGTTACGCAGGAGAGTAGCAGGAAGTTGGGGTTAGAGAAAATGGATCAGCGATGTTATATTTCATTGAATGGATCAGGTTGCAAAGACATGAGATGTGTTCATTTATAACTCCATTCATTTCTGGTTGCTGAATTGAGTTTTTCCCAGGTTGGACCTTGGCCTTTCATGATAAATCATTACCAGTATTAGATTGCATGTGTGTTTGCTTCTAGGGATGACTGGTTCTAGGCATAGTGGTGCTTAAGTCAATTATGGATTTTATTATTCCTCATTACAACTAGATGTTAGCCCTAACTTCACCCAGGTATTGAACTGTTTTTTTCCTTCAACCAAGTTAGTTCATGGATTCTAACCTTTAGGCAATATAAGGTCTCTACTAACAAAATAAAAGAATTCATTTCCAAACAATTCTAGCAAAGCATTAAATTCATATCTTTGGTCAAAGCTTTAAAAACTTTTGTGTGTGTGTGTGTGTGTGTGTGTGTGTGTGTGTGTGTGCGCGTGTTTAAATTTAGATGCCTAATTAAATTTTTCAGACTTCAGCTTTACTTTATCAATTGTAAACTGGGATTTCTCAAATATATAGAGTCCCTAATCACTATATCAATGTGTGTGTGTGTGTGTGTGTGTGTGTGTGTGTGTGACAACAAATTTAGATATCTATGTACCTATGTATACTTAGGAGAAATGTTTGAGTTTTTCAGATATGTGGTGTTTGGGTACTGAAAATTCTTTCTCAAAACTGAATTTTGAATTTCAATGCATAGTAGAATTATAGGATGTTATATTTTAAAGAACCCAAGAGATAAACTAGTTCCATGATTTGAATGTGCAATCCTTAAATAAATGAATGAAAAAAAGAAATGTTTACTATAAGCAAAATGCTGAGGAGAAATATGGAAAAGCAAGACAAATTGATAAAATCATAGTTATTTCAATTATTGAGCCATTTGATAATACCAAGGACTTTGTGGCAAGAACTTTCTTTTCTGGATATTTGTAGCAATGTATATCAAGGAGGTGAGTGCTACAGAACTTGCAGTGATAATTGTCAAATTGAATCTTCACAAGAATTATTACCCTGGATGATAACTAGGGTGGGGATAGTAAACTGGTCAGAACAAGGGGTCTATGGGGTATTGGTTTTCTGTGGCAGGGGGCTTTGGGGCTTACCTGCCTATTAGTATAGAAATATTTCTCTCCTACATGATATCTGTAAGGGTGGGTCTGGAAGCAAGGTCAGTGGTCTAGTTTGTATTTGCTATTCTTAAGGACTAAAGGTTATGAGATGTCTCTAACAGGGTCCAACTGTAAGTAGTACTTGAGGTGTTGGGATGATTTAATTTACTTAAATTGTATTCCTTCTTGCCTCTCAGGGAGGGAGGAAAGAGACAATTTTAATTTTATGTTTGTATCCCCAACATCTAGCACACTATGTCTGGCACCCAGCAGGCAAATTTACATGTGAAGTTCCTAGGTATGACCCATAAAATAATGGAATCTTGAATGCTAAAATCATCTAGTAAAGTCACAGCAATATCTGCATCAAGAAAAGATGCATGAGTAAGATGAAGGTAGGAGTTAGAGTATGTAATCTACAGGTAACAGAAGAGGTGGGAGGATCAGAATAATGCTTTAGAGCACTAAAGTTTGGGGGCATTTTATAAACCAAATGCTTTTATAGTGAATCTGTGGAATAAGCAAGTCTTTCTGTTTCATGGGTGAGAAAAACTAAAGAATGGCAAAATTTATCCTAATTTATCTACAAAAAAAATTATTAAATACACAAAAAGCTTATTAATGTTTATATTTTTTTGGAATTATCATATCTTTTGTTCATTGATTCTTGTTGAATTGAATTGACATTCAGAGATCCCTGATGCCTTTGTTCATTCACCTATGTTTAGATCTGTTTCATTCATTATTATTTTTATCCTTTCCTTTTTTTCATCTGTTTTGTAAGACGTCTTCCCTAATACTGGTTGTCTTTCATTTTACATTTGTGTGGCTAGAATTCAGTCAGGCGGACAATAGTATTTTTTAAGGCATTTGTGCGAGAGGATGCGCTTTAGTAAGAAAAAAAAAAGTTGTTAGACTTTAAAACCAATCTCAATTGAAGTCTTTTCCCTCTCAAATTGCTTAATGCATTACATCAAATGATGCTGTGTGCTTGATGGCTTAATGAAGCATTTTCTGGAAAATTTAGATTTTCCCAGAAAGACCTTCTAAAGAAATGAGAATTCTACTCAGTCCCTGAATCATTTCTTAAGCCCTTGTTATTTTTTAAAAATATTATGCTAGGTGCCGAGGATATAAAAGTGAAAAACAACAAAAATTTAGATGTACTCCCTACTAAGAATTTATGATCTAACATGAGATATGGTGTATATATTTGTGTATGTATTTACATATGTATATATCACATCATACACACACACACACACACACACACACACACACACACACACACACATATATATATATATATATATATATATATATCACATTATAGATTTGGAATGGGAAGAGATCTCAGTGGTCACCTATTCCTAGCTTCTTATTTCATAAATAAGAAAAATGAAATTCATAAAAAAGAAAGAGCCCACTCAGAGTAGTGAATAATGTAGCTGAGATGTGAGTCTAAGTCTTATATTTCTACAAAGTTTACCCAAGATAGAATGTTATTGGGGTAATGAAGAAATCAACTGCTCTAGGAAAATTCTTAGAAACATTTCTAAGTGTTCTCATTGATATCAGTAGTTTAAGAGATAGACAGGAGGAAGTGTTCTCTTCCCTTATAGTTAATTTCATTTAAATTTCTTGTAGAATGAGTCAAATTATTAGGAAATTTCAAGTGATTAGATAAAAAGAAGTAATGTTTGAAATTTGTTAACTGTGAAGAAAGAATAAAAATTCAATTCTTTCTGTGATCTGAATCTGTGATTTTTTTCATGTATTTATTTATTAAAGCTTTTTATTTTCAAAACATGTATGCATTATTTTTCAACATTGATCCTTACAAAACCTTGTGTTCCAAATTTTCTCCTCCTTCCCCTCACCCCCTCCCCAGATGGCAAATAATCCAATATATGTTAAATATGCTAACGTATATATTAAATGCAATATATGTATACATATTTATACAATAATCTTGCAACACAAGAAAAGTCAGATCAAAAAAGGAAAACAAATGAAAAAGAAACCAAATTGCAGGCAAATAACAATAAAAAGTGAAAATTCTATGTTGTGAGATGATCTGAATCTTTAAAACTGAAAGCATGAGTGTATATATTATAAATACATAATTGAACTTTTTTTTCTGAATATACTATGTAATGTTAAAAATTCCTTCATGATCCCAAAGATCCCATGATACAGTGGAAAGAACATCATCTTTGGTGTTAACGGCCTTCAAATACTAGGATTGCCATTTGCTATCTTTATTATTTTAATTAAAGATACCCAATCTCTCTGCATCTAAGTTTCCCTATTCCTAAAACAAAGGAGTGTGAATAATGATGGATTAGAAATTTATGATCTTATGACTTAATTTGGCAATGTCTACAGTGGAAGTGCATAGCCCAATAGTACTTAGGGGACAGCAGCAAACCAGATGGCAATGCATACTTTGTTAATGCCATTTCTATTGACAAAATCATAACTCTTTCTAATTTTGAGTCATTTGACAATGTCAAGAACTTTCTTTCTTGGGCTTCTGTAGCTGTGACTACTAAGGAGGCAGCAGCTAGAGAACCTGCGAAAGTAGTTGTCAGGATGTATATTCATGGATATTACTTTCTAGGACAATGGCAGAGAGAATGGGGCAAGGAGTGATGCTGGAGTAGGAACCAATGGTTTGGAGGGCATTGCTTTTTTAAAAAAACCTTACCTACCTATAGATACTATTGGTAGTGCATGCTAAACACTTACATACTTCTTGACTTGAAGCCACTGGACTCTGTCTTTGGCCCTTTCCTCTTCAATATTCATCCATAACTTATATGAAGACATTAAAGACTTGTTATCAATTTTGCAGAGGTTACTTATCTGAAAAAAGTAGCTAATAAAATATAAAATCAAGATTCAAATATGTCTTAGAAAAGGCTAAAAATCAACAAGTAATGTAGCAGATTCAATTTAACAAGCTTTTATTAAATGATGATGTATGAAGCACTATTCTAGGCCCTGAGGATACAAAAAACAAAATTGAAACAGTCATTTCTTTCCCTCAAAAATGTTATACTTGTACAAAAATAGGATGAGAGTGAGCTAGCTTGTAAGTATAAATATGAGAAGGTCTTTTGGTTTTGGTTTTAGTTGACTCTAACCACACAATACTATAATACATTTACTTTTAAAAAATCAGTTTATGGAACAATAATAGAAATATAATGTCCAAATTAAGAGAAGATAGTGATGACACCATTCTACTTTGAATTAGTATTGTGTTCAGTTGAAAAGTTGTCATATGGGGAAAAAAAAGGTTAGACTTTTTTTCTATGTTGCTCTAGAGAGGATACATAAGCAGAAATACCAGACACAGATCTTTCTAAATAATCAGAACTCTCCAACAGTGGGAGATCTGACCCATCAGTGGAAGTTTTTCAACAGGAACTAAGTAATCATATCTTAAGGATACTATAGAAGGGTTTCCTTGTGATAAGAGGATAGCTGAACAAAGGTACATTTCAACTATTAAATTCTATGATTCTGTGATTATAGCAAAATTTGCTATATAATAATATTTAAATTTTAAAATGAGTTAAAGCAATAGTGGTGATATTAGTCATCATTAATAATTAAGTATATTTACTGTGGCATTTAATAAGTTTGAGAGATATAGTTTCTGGTTAATTAAAGCATTTTATTAATAATGCCAACATGTTTATTAACAAAAGAATGGTCATTTGGCCACTTCTGATAGTGGGCTCCTTATGGTAATGGGCTCAAAGTTTATGTATCTTTAGAAGAGTAGGTGTTCCTGAGAGTAGCAATCACCTCTGATTGGTTATGAGAAAATGAATATCACTATCAGAGACTGGCCTGTATTACAATGAGGGTCTTGGGATATAATGACTTGGCTCACCCAAATCTTGATCCAGAGACTTATCAATTTCCCTATCACCTGCCTGATAGGAGGATCTGGATTTTCCCAGATCTGTCTGAGCAAACACAATGAGCAGAATATACCTGTTAGCCTAAACTCAGAAATTTTTTGTACTGTTTTTGATTAGATCTCAACCATCCTGACTAGGTAAGTCATTGAGAGAGATTTTCCACACTGGTTAATTTCTGAATGAGGAAATAAAAAAAGAGAAAAACCAGGTTTTGATTCTATAATTAATTATTTATACAAGAGAGAAAAATAATTTTTTCTCACTGCATATACACTCACAGATAAAAACAAGTAAAGATCTCCCTAAAATTACCTAAACATTGTCTGAGTTGGTATGAAAAACTAATTATGGATATTTGATAATTGTATCCAGTGCATTTCAAGCTGGATATAGCAAAAACCTGAACTATTTTAAGATTAGAGATTAGAAAGAGTGTGGCTTCTACTAAGTAGACAACAGCTTCTTAGAACATCAGATGCTCACACCCCAATATTGTTATCACTTAGTAATGAGGAATAATTAACATTTGAATCATCTGCACTTTTTCTCTCTCCTCACTCAAGGAACTAATATCTCAAATCTGTAATATGATAAAGTTATTGTTTATAAAACAGAGAGATTCTCTGAAAAAAATTAAATGGCATATCTAGATTTTGTATGTAATTGTGGGTAATGATCTCATTTTGCTACATATTTTACTAATGAAAATTATGGGACAATTCACCATGAATTCAATATTGTTGGAACAAATCCTAGACTTCAAGGATGATTGATTTAAGAAGTTTTAAAAGAGCCATGACCTCTTCCAGGAAGTGCTTGGAAATTTCTGGTTGGTCTTTGATTTTTTTCTTGGTTATTTGCTTTATTGTATTATGGAAAGGTAGCAGGGCTTGATGCAGTGGTGTCCCACTCAATTAATAACAAAGGCCACTGATTTGTGTTTTAAAAAATCCCTGCAGACCAAATTGACATTATCTTTGTTGGTATTTTTATTTATTTTGTTAAATATTTCCCAATTGTATTTTACTTAGTTTGGGCTATACTTAGGAAAGTTGTGGGCTACATGAGTATTCAAAATCTATTGGCTAAATGGTAAGAGAAGCCAGCCTTTGAATCCAGGGAGGCCCAGTTTCAGTCATTGCTTCTAATATATACTGGCTCTAACTAACCCAAGACAAATCATTTAAATTTTAAAGTCGCTAGATATATTGTTAAGATTTAAAAATTGTTAAGAAGCTAACATGTCTTGGTAGAAGGAGCTTCACCTAGGAGTTCCCTATATCAATAAAAAAGATTCATTCTCTATTCTCTATTTGATAATATGAAGCAAAATAAAGAATAGAATAAATGAGTATTGGAGGAAAAAGGGAGACAATCAGCATTTGTTAAGCACCTAATCAATTTACAAATATCATATTTGACCTTTATAGCATCTCTAGGAGAGAAATACTATCACTATTTCCATTTTACAATTGAGGAAACTGAGGCACAGAGAAATTAACTGATTTATCTAAGGTCGCATAGCTAGAAAGGATCTTTGGTCAAATTTGAACTCAAATCTTCCTGATTTCAGATGGAATGCTATGTCCACTATACCCCTTAGCAAGAAATCTAAATACATTCCTTAATCTCATTTTATATATACTTGAGATGTTTTGAGGTCATCTTTAATGCTCTTAAGTCAGGGAAAGCCTGCCTCACAGGCTTACATCTGTTCCCTATCTATCTCAATGTTCAGTTCATAGTCAGCCAGTAAACCCTGAGGCCAGATTCCCATAGGACTGCTTCTCATCAGAGCAGAAGAGAAATAAAGGCAGCTGTTTCAGCATCCTTCCTTCGTTGCTAGGAGCATTGCTTGTTCTCTAGGGCCTCCATTTGAGCCGATTATTTTATTAGAGATCCATGTAATAAGTTCTTCATACCATCTGAACAATTATCAGGTCAATGTAGGAGACATTTGATTGGTGTGTGTGTGTGTGTGTGTGTGTGTGTGTGTACATGTATGTGTTCACACATAATAGGCAAATCCATACACTCATGTATGCACATATATATATATATATATATATATATATATATATATATATATATATATATATATATATTTAACTGTTAATGAATTTCATAATCAGGTCCGGTTGGGAAAAAAATTACAGTAGGTGAAGTCAGGAAAGTTTAGATTCAAATTTCAATACCCACAAGTACTATGGACATGATGGATATTATTACTCCCCACACTGGTACTATGATTATCTTGTTTGGGGACTGTTTGTTTGACCATTTTGGCCACAGATTTTCTCTGCCTCTTCAACTTTGCATATCTTTTTGGTTACTAATGATCAATGTGAAGAAGGGATTGATCTGTTATTTATGTAGCTTGTAATTCTTGAGAACATTCTTTTGCTTCTGGTGTGCTGGTTTCCTTATTCCCAGAGTTCTTTATAGTATTCTTAGCTTTCTGCCATTCATCACCTGTGGTAAATATTTTAGGTGGTCTCTGATATTTTCTGAACACATTTCTATTAAATTTGGAATGTATCCTCAAATTAGGTGATTATATTTCCTAATAGCAATGAAGAAATGAAAAGAGTAGTGATAGAGAAGTCATCTTCTTAAACTTTTCCTATTGGCAACACCTTTTCACCCAAGAAATTTTTATGCAAATATGGATATATAAGTATATAAAATAGGTATACAAATCAAACATTTACTGATACTAAATCACAAATTTATTTTCTTTTCTTTTTTTCTCTTCCTTCTTTCTTTCTCTTCCTTCTTTTTTCTTTTCCTTCTTTCTCTTCTTTCTCTTCCTTCTTTCTTTCTCTTCCTTCTCTTCTTTCTTTCTTTCTTTCTTTCTTTCTTTCTTTCTTTCTTTCTTTCTTTCTTTCTTTCTTTCTTTCTTTCTTTCTTTCTTTCTTTCTTTCTTTCTTTCTTTCTTTCTTTCTTTCTTTCTTTCTTTCTTTCTTTCTTTCTTTCTTTCTTTCTTTCTTTCTTTCTTTCTTTCTTTCTTTCTTTCTTTCTTTTCTTTTTCTTTTCTTTTTCCCTGAGGCTGGGGTTAAGTGACTTGCCCAGGGTCACATAGCTAGGAAGTGTTAAGTGTCTGAGACCAGATTTGAACTGGGGTCCTCTTGAATTCAAGGCTGGTGCTCTATCCACCTCGCCACCTCGCTGCCCTAAATAAATTTATTTTAAAACAATTCTTTGGTATACATATATAATTTTATCACTTATTAAAAATTAAATGTATTGCTTGTTTATTTTTACATGAAAAATTAGATCTTGGTGGAATATTTGATATTTTTTACGATTGCCAAATTTTTTGCAACCTTGACATTCAGTTACGTGTCCCCATATGGGGTGGCAATGCAAATTTAAGAAAGTCTGATCTAGTCTATCTAAATTGTGAAACTTTCCTCTACAAATTCCTCAGTTCCTATAGAAGAGAATCAGAGCATGAAATTAGAAAAAGCTGTCTAAGATTGAGAGAAAGAAAAAAGATTGTCATCTAGAACCAGTCAGACAGATATTTTGGGGGCTTAAATAAAACAATTAAAATTGACATTTTCATTCTGTCTGTACAAAGAAATACATTTCTATTCATTCCAGAAAGAGGAAGCTTTTTCTGAGGTCATTAGGAAGTGATGTTCCCAGACCATCTTCACAAAACCTGAGATTTCATATATTAATATATGGCATTCCTTTAGAACACAAATTATTTTTCTACAAGGGGATGGAAATGAACAAAAGAATGTAAATGAATGAAAAGAATGATTTGAAAGCGTAGGATTTGGCTTCTAATTCTACTTTGCTACGTTATACCCATATGATTTTGGACAAATTATATTTCTTTTCTGGATCTCAGTTTCTTCTTATATAAAATAATGATAGTGAACTAGATGGTTTTTGGGGATCTAAGTGAAGCAAGTGGAATGAGGATGAGGGCTTTGCCCACTGATTTTGATTGTCTTGGCTTTAGGACAGAACATAGAATTATTCAGTTCAGTTTATCTAATCCTAACTGGTAATAGTCTATAGACTTAGAACTGGAAGGGATCTGAGAGACAATGCATTCCAGTCTTCCCATTTTACAGATGAAGAAACTGAGTCCTAGAATATTTAAGAGATTTATTATTCTCATCTTTATAGATGGGAGAATGAATCCAGATTGGGGAGGAGTGCCTTCATTCCTGTAGATTTCACCTTTTTATTCCTAACACTGGATTATACTTTCTGAGTGAGATTGTCTGTTCTATTTTGGGTTGCTGATTTCTAAATGTAACCCCTTCAAATATTCTAATAGCCCTACTCTATCCTTGAAGAAATTGTCTTTACCTAGGCTTTATCTAGACTTTAAAAATGGAAAAGGGAGAAGAAAGCAGTACAAAAATCCCCAAAGAGTTGTAAATATCCAACTGTAGTTCTTTTCCAAATATTTCAGTTCAACAAAAAGCCCTAAATTACACAGAAACTGACCTTGTTTTTTTTTTTTTTTTTTTTTTCTCCCTTCCTCCCAGCTTTTCTTCCCTTTGGTCATCCTCCTTCTTTTTTAATCCTCTACCCTAACACTGTAATTTCCACACATTATCATTTTTCTTCTTCTTCTCTTGAGTTTAAGAGAAGAAATATTGAAATTAGCAATTTTATTACTCTCTTCTTCTCTTTTTATCTTTGGCATTTGCTTAACCTCTTGGAGAGTTGGGATTTCCTGCTCCAGAGTCCCAATGCAGAAGGCAATAGGAAATGTTGGTCTAAATTTAGTCAGGCCATGAGGTTAAGAAGATATACAGTGTGGCATTAATATTGTGTATGTGTGTGTGTGTGTGTGTGTGTGTGTGTGTGTGTGTGTGTGTGTGTGTGTTAAGAATAGACTCATGTGGACTCATCCCCATTCTTTATTATTGTAACATCCCCTTTAGTTATTTTATTTGGGAATAACTTCACTGACTGTGTTAGTAAGACTAGGAGCCTTTGCTATTTTTAACTTTGTTTTTCAGCATTTTGGAAGATTATTCTATAGTATCCAATATTATAGTTGGGTGGAGGAGTGAGCAACAGTATCTGTAGATTTGTTTGGAGAAGGAAGGAAAAGATCCCTGCGTTTCAGTCAGTCAGTCAATCAGTTAACAAACATTGTGCCTACCATAGGACAGTCACTATGCTAAGCCCTGGAGATATGAAAAAGGCAGTCCTGAGGCTGATTGGATCTTAAAGCATGATGAGATTTCTCAATGACAAGATTCCTAGGGGCAGGATAGAGAAGTTCAAAGAAGTCCAAATATAACCAGGTGGGAAATGGTGTCTAATTCACCAATGTCATTCTATTCTTGTTTAAAATGAACATTGTCTATTTGTTCCAGCCTGTGTACATTACCATAGATGGAAGACCATGGGGTTTGGTAAATGAATCTTCCTGATTTTAGGTCTGTTATTCTATCTCCTGTACCGTATAGGCTTTCCCCAAGATATGAGAAGCCTTACATAAATGTGAATTGTTGTTAAGATGGAATAATATGAATCCTCTCACCCTGCCTCAATGCCTTCCCTCCCCCCAATTAAGCACTTTAAAAACAACTGCTATTTCATTTATTTTCTTTGTATCTCTACAACCTAGCACACAGTAGGTGCTCAATAAATGTTTTTTAAATTGAATTGGATGTCTGCCCCAGGTGATCTTTTATGTCTTAGAAGAAAATCACTGCCTTTTCTTGAGTCTGCAGCTGTCAACCATTTCCCAAAGTGTTTACTAAAAACAGCAGGCAGTGCTGTAAGCTGACTTCCACATACTCACCCTGCTTATGCAGCACACTTAACACATTCCCCGCTCAGTTAGTTAGAAGTCTATTGCGGATTAGCCTGTCAGAATAGGAAACCCTATGAAATGTCTTTTTCTGGAGAATAGGGCATTGAATTTATGCTTCTACAAGGTGGAAATTTAGGCTAATTTTGCCTGAAAAGCCCTTTGATTCAGTAACACTGACCTCCTGGGTGTCCCATGAATAAGACAAACTATCTTTAAGATCAAGACATTTTTCCATCTGTCCCCAATGGACTTTTCCCCTCTTAGAGCTTTTACTACTTACTGACCTTGGTGACTTCCTTTAAGTCTCAGACAATCTTCCACCTTCTATAGAAAATCTTTCCTAATCCAGCTTAATTCCAGTGTTTTGCCTTTTAAAAGAATTTCCTATTTATCCAGTTTGTCTCTTGTTTTGTTTATACTTGATTATATGTTGTCTCCATCATTAGAGTGTAAACTCCTATAGGGCAGGACAGTCCTTTGTATCTTTCTATGTTGCCACAGTTTAGCATAGTAACTGGCACATAATAAAAGATTAATAAATACTGACTGAGTGATATTCTCTGCAGTTGTGTTTCATGATTGATTTTGTTGTTGTTCTGGACCTGTAATTTCACCTTGTCTGGAAAAATCAGTCTACTAATGCAGATTAGCATATTAATTGCAATGTATGTAGTAAATTGCCTGGGGGTACTAAAAGATGAAGTGATTTTTCAGTGGTCACACAATCATTTTACCTGACAGTCAGAACTAGGACTTACCAGGCCTTCCAGACTCCAAGGCTAGCCTTCTGTCCTCCATCTACTCATAGCCTCTCTTGTGTAGCTTAACTCTCTTTTGGAGGGAGTTGCCCGGATGAGATAAAAGCTACAGCACTTCAAGATCAATCCATCACATTGATGTTTATAAACATTGCCAAAGTGGCATTACTTCCATTTACTAAGCATTTGAATGCTGGCTCCATAGTTTAATACATGGAAGAAATAATGTATTTCAAATGAGCGTCAGAGTCCAGAAGTGCTAGATTCCATTTTTTTCTTGTTCAAGCACCTCAAATACATTTACTTACTTTATTGTATGTATTTCTTTTCTAGGAAGTTGTTCATGTTGACTTAAGAAATTGAAAGCCTTGAGAGGTGTTCTGATGAATAGAATGAATTTTGTTCTTGTGAATATCAGACTTCCTTTCCTAACTAGCATAGGTATCCTAGGAACTACTTTTTGTAAAAAATTCTTCATATTTGTCCTTCCTTCCTTCCTTCCTTCCTTCCTTCCTTCCTTCCTTCCTTCCTTCCTTCCTTCCTTCCTTCCTTCCTTCCTTCCTTCCTTCCTTCCTTCCTTCCTTCCTTCCTTCCTTCCTTCCTTCCTTCCTACCTTCCTTCCTTCCTTCCTTCCTTCCTTCCTTCCTTCCTTCCTTCCTTTCGTGTGGGTCAGGTTGAGTGCAAGACCCCCTTCCCATCCAATTAACTAATCAGAGACAACATCAGGTACTAAGAGAAAGCATTTATTTAATTTCTGCAGGGAGAAGCCCAGAAAGACCTAGGAGCCATCCCAACTCCCATCATGGGGGAATCTGACCAGCTTCTAACTTGTCCAGGTTTAAAAGCAAAAGACTCAAGCTTTCCCATTGGATAGACTAAAAGGAAGTAACCATCCAATTCTGGCTACCTTCCACAAGTCAATTCACTTCCTGCAACTTTCTGTATCTCCAGATTCAAAATTCATCCCTCCAAAGATCAAATGATCTCCCAAGGTCCCAATTCTGGATCATGGGACAATACTGAGAAATGCTTCATCCAATCAGTCCCATTCACTTCCTGCCTGCCTTCCTTCCTTCCTAGCATTTGTCTCTATGAAAGTCTACATTTCCACACTTAAGGGATGGTCTCATTAGTTTTCCTGAGACCCTGATGTGGCAAGTAGTAGTACAAATACAATTTCAAGCCTTCATCACTTAAAACTGCACTGAGATTTTCAGAACCTATATTCTTATTTGAATATAGTTTTAGAAAATAACTTTCAGAGGGTCACCATCTAGGTAAACTAAAGATCATATGACTTTATGCCAAAGGCTTTTAAAAAAGTGAACCAAGATACCTAAAATAGAGAGTAAATTTATTTTCTCTCTCTGTTGCTTTAGGAGCAAGGGAAGCTACTCCTTTTCCACACTTGTGGAAAACCTCAGGGCATATTTGATTCAGATTCAGTATCTTAGCTGGGTCAGCCACTTATTAGTTGCATAATCTAAGTTAGTCAAGTCATTTAAATTCTTAGGATCTCAGTTTCTTAACTTGTAAAGTGTTGAGGTTGGAGTAGATGATCATTAAGAATCCATACAGCCCTAATACTCTGAGGTTCAATGACAATATAAAGATATTTGTACAACCTGGCAAGATTTGAAAATCACACCCTCTTTTCCTCCACTCTAGGCTTTGTCAGCCACAATGATAACACATCCAACTTGACTTGTCAAAAAATAATTACTTACATGCCATGGAGAATAGGATTTTCTATCTTTAAAAATATATGCTTTTATAACAAGTGACATTGACAAATGCCCCTTGTTGAATTCTTCTCTCCCACTTTCATTTGTACCCCAGTAGAATTTAAGCTTTGTGAGAGCAGAGACTGTTTTGTTTTATTTTATTTTATTTTGTCTTTTGATCCTCGGTACACTGCTCCTGGCATATAGTACTTACATAATTAATTGTCTGGCGAATTGAATTGAGTGGGCTGTCTAATCTTACCTATCTTTAGTCCCATTATTGCTCAGAGGCAGAAATATATTAGCAGAAATGGGGAGACCTGCTATACATCTTATGAAGTGGTAAAAATTTGGTGAGGAATCTTGTTATTTTTCAATCTATCTATAGGATAGTATCATCCTATGCTGACTCAGCCTTTTGGACAATTCCAAAACAAGCAAATTCTAAGCAAAGCCATTGAATATAGTTTAATTATCAGGACACCTAAAAGGAAAACTCAGACTACGTTGGAAACCTCCAATTTATAATTCTGTAGGTTTTACCCAAGAAGCTGTTACTCCAAGCAGTTAGGCTTGGATTTTATCCTTACTCACAATCCTTCTTTTATTCCCTTCCTGCTTTTCCATCATCCCCCTGCTCCACTCCTGCTGCTCTTACAGAAGTACCATGGGTAAAATACCATACCACTCTTTCATTCTAAAGGGAAGCAATTGAAAGCATTTCTCTGGTAATTTAAGCACACAGCAGCTACCTTTGCAAATGTCTGGCTGCTAAATTATCCCCTTGGCTACCCGTTTGGAGGAAGGGGGAAAAAAAACACTGGAGAAAAGAAAGCTTAGCAAGAAAAAGAGTGAATTTTCCTTAGTTTTAACCAATTTTCTAACTCTTGAAAAAATTCTCCCCTTCATTCCTTTCTCTTTCACTCTACCTAGACACAAAGCTCCATTTTATTTATTCTCTGACCAAGATAAACAGTTCTACATGCTAACAAAGTTCAGAATCCTACCTTCCTTTTTTAAAATGCACTAACTGAGGGGTTCCTGGGGTGACACGTACTGCTACTATTTTTTACTGTTTTAAATGCCACAAGTGCCTGTCATAAACCACCTCCTTAATTATGCAGAAGTGGAGCTGAATGGTTAGTTAGCTGCACTATTGCAATTACAGCGGTTTTTCAGGTCTGCCGCTGTTTTATGTGACATTGCTCTCTAAGTTGCTGATTAAGATGATCTTCTGGGGGTGGAGCCATTCCACCCACTAGGGGATAGTTGGCATTGAAAGCTAGGTTAATGAACCTTGGGGCAATTTTTTATGACCTAGAAATAGTTAAGGAGGGGAAACTGAGGAGGGAGGAGAAATAGAGGTTCCTCCCCTTCTTTTTATAGAAGGCCTTGATGAATAGTTGGTCTTGCCCCGTCCAGTCAGACAGAGTGCTAAAGTTGTTAGGGAAACACAGCAATAATAATTTGGAAGAAGCCCAGGGTTAAGCTGTAACTAATTTCATTCCTTTTAGCATCTCCTTCATAAATGAAATTAGCAGAGAAGCTGCGACTTTGAACTTGTTATGTATCACAACATTTTTTGATGTAATTGGTGCATGAAATGTTCTTAAATGCCTTTTTAAACTGATACAGAATTATGATGGGGGTGGCATGGCAAGGCATTTATTTATATATTTACAGTTCAGAGAAGAGAGAAGACTCTGGAGCTGAATAAATATTGTAAGCCCTAACTACCAGATTGTGATGGAGAGCTTGGCTTATCCAACCTACCAGCTCAGCTCCCTCAGGGGATCCCCTTCACTGCCCTTTACTAGTTAGGAGACAGAAAATTTAGCAGCATTGCACAAGCTGTCTTATAATTGATACTAAAGAACTGTACAGTTTCCCTTCAAAATGTTGATTATAGCTACAGGGGATGTGCTTTTATGTTAAAGTCTAAAGAGTTTTCATTTTAAAGAACAGGGATTTGTTGAAGTTGTGGGCGTGTTTGTACATGCCACCTGAGAACTATTTGGTTTTTTACTGCTATTTTTCTTTAAAGGCAGCACTTTTTTTTTTTTTTTTTTTGGAGGGGGAAGGAGAAAAATAGTCTCACTGCTTTAATACAGACTTTCTTCTCTTTGAACAAGTATGTCCTTAAAAAGGCAAGTCTTACTCTCCCAGTAGCTTTGTATGTTACACACACACACACACACACACACACACACACACACACACATTTTATATATGCATATATATTGACGCTTCTGCTGTCACTGGCACCACACAGAATGGTAATATGTCTGATTTTTGTCTCTACATTTTAAGACTGATAAAGAAGGGTCCAGAAGAGAAAAAGAATTTCTAAAGTAAATGTCTAAAATAAAGCTTTTATGGAAAGGTTAAAAGTATTGAGACTGTTAACCTTAAGAAAAGTTGATTAAGACTAACTTTTTTTAGTATGGATCCATGTTTTAATTGTTATAGAGTAGAAGTTTGTTTGTTTGTTTGTTTGTTTGTTTGTTTTCAACTTTCGTATGTGTTGTAGACCTCTAGCAAGTTGATGAAGTTTATGGGCTCCTTCTCAGAATGATGTGTTGTTGTTATTGAGTTTTATCTGTGTCTTCATGACCCTATTTGGGTTTCTTTTTTTGGCAAAGACTGGAGTAGTTTGTTATTTCCTTCTCTAGATCATTTTATAGATGAGAAAAATGAGACAAAAGGGGTTAAGTGACTTAGTTGCATAATATAAAATAAAAAAATTTACAAAAATGGTATTGGAATGTAGTTATAAAAACAAAACAAAAATATTTGGACTCCAGGTTAAGAATACCTGGTATAGGGAATTCATTCTACCAATATAGGTACATACCTGCATAATGCCCTCTAAAACTGATGTTTCATATATACTTTTAAATATTGCTACCTGACAATTGAGCAACTTTCTCCCTTCCTCTTCATTTATTTAGGTCTTGATTTTAGTGAAGGCTCAAGCTGAATTATACCACCTCTGTGGAATGTTACCAAACTGCCCACAGAAATTGCTCATCTTTCAATTCAATTCAGTTTAGCAAGCATTATTTAGTGCCAACTATAGACCAGAAAGTATACTAAGGTGATGAGCTTACAAAAATCAAGTTTGAAAAATACCCCTAATAACAAAGATCTTACATTTTATTGAGGGGAGAGGAAAATCATTTCTTCACTTGTTAAATCATTCATTTATTCAGCAATCATTTATTAAAAGCATAGTATGTGGTAGACTCTGAGGATACAAATTCAAAATCAAGAAGTATCTGGCCTCAAGGATATTATATTCTTTTAAGGGAGGCATACAATGATAGAATCATAAATTATTAGAGCTTGAAGGGACCTCATCTAATCCAACTTTCTCATTTTACAGATGAAAAAACTAAGGCTCAAAGAGATGATATAACTTTGATCAAGGTCAAATAACATTTTAAGTGGAAGCTCTGGGACTAGAACCTAGGTTTTCTTGATTCCAAGTCTCTGGATCTTTCTGCTAGATCACATAAAGCAATTATTCTCTCAGTCCATTAACCCCACCCCTTCTTTTGGCTACATTATAATCTTGAACTAGTTAACTAATTCAAAAATGTATTGCTAACTGTACTAAAACTGCCTCTCTCTACCATTCCCTTTTACCATTCTTGCTTTGCCAATCTGAAAGTTCAGGATGCCCCTAACTGTTTTATTTCTCTACTACCAAGCTGCCAGATTATGCTGGAGAAAGGAGCAAAACCATATTGCTTGTATCCATTACAAACTCATACTTACTAACCTCAGCTGGGCCCTTGATGTTACTTGGCACGCACTGTATATTCCTCTTCCCAGATGTCTTACAAATTTTTCCTACTCTCCTCAAACATCTCATCTCAACCTCTGCTTCTCTCATCTGAGCAGATGAACCTTCTCAGGAAAAATGAGCATAATATTGCCCCTTAAAACCCTTTCTTTCTACTTCAAAATGTCTCCATATTCATACTCATTTCTTGCTTTTATTAGATATATGTATTTATGTATGTATATAAATATATGTAAATATATGTATCTATATGTGTATACATGTATTTTGTATACATGTGTGTTTTACATATACATATATTATATATACTGATACATATATATGTATATAAAAGATCCTGATGTCATAGAAATAGAGCTAGAAAGTACATGAGAATGTCATTAGTCCAATCCTTTCATTTTAAACTATGAAAAAGGAAGCAAAGTTGTGAAAGATAGTAAGTGCTAGAGCCCATATTCAAACCAAGAACTCAACTACAAAGTCAAAATTCTTGTCTTTAAGAAGAAGTGTTCTTTCATCTTTGTGAGACTAATTTCCCTATTTGTGTCGTCTTTTCCCCTCCTGTCTCCTGGACTTTGTTCTATTTTTAGACCTAGTCAAATATCTTCTATTCTCAAAAATCAAACAAGCAACATTTCCTTATGTCTCATATTCCTTCAAACTGCTAACTTCTCTTCGACTTTCCCTTCTAAGCTTCTTCTTTCTTATTGGCATCTGATAAATGATATTAAAACCAATACCCTGACAAACTTTTTGAAATTTCAACATCCTTATGATCTAGCTTCTACCTTTGCCACTTTACAGAAACTGCTATCGTGAAGGAGAACAATAGTCTTATAATTCCTAAATCTAAACAGCCTTTTCTTGGTTGTCATCTCAGACTTCTCTGTAGCATTTTACCCCACTCAATAATCACATCTTGGAGCTGTCTCCTCCAATAAATGCTACAGCAGTACATGGTCCTATATTTATAATTATTAGTCTTTGGATTTCCTTCCTACTTCTCTTTTCCTACTCCCCACCTCCTAATTGTAGAACCCCAAGGTTTTGTCCTTTTAGTATATGTTCCATTTTATTGGTCTTACCTCTTCCCAATTCTTTAGTCATAGCTTTTATCTAAATGATTCCTAATCTCTCCCAAACTATTTCCTTGAGTTTTAGTCCCATGTGTTCATTTAAATGGTAAGTGTCTCTTCCTACATATAATATCCATGTTTTAATCTCAACATTGTCCCAAATGAATTTATCATCTAAATTCACTTCAAAATATCCACTCCCTTAATTTCTTTGTTAATAGTTTCAGTTCTATCAGGCTACTCAAGTTTAAAATTTCAGAATCACTTTTGAGAAATCCCTATCCTATCTCAGATCATTTCCAGTAATTCCTATTTTGAAAATTCTTTCCCAATCTTTCCCCTCCTTTCTAATTTTGCTGCAAATACCCTTGTTTCAAACCTTATTACATCATGTTTGAACTATCAAGAAGAATTTTGTATGTGAACTATTTTCCACATCTACTTATAGGATATAGAAAACATATTGGTGCTAATTTCATAACTATTCGTCATTGGACTTTTGGTCGGTTTGATATGTTTTGGGGAGTGGATACATAGACCTTATAATATGATATTCTGACCTTGGCCTCAGGAAAGGAAAAGGAAAGTGCTTAGTATTTTTTTGTGCAAATACTTTATGCCAAATACTTTATGGAGCCCTTTTGTACTGAGGTAAAGGAAGGCAAAACATAGGCAAGAGATGTAAATGTCAACTTAACACTAAAAAGGAGGCTTATTCTAAAATAGCATTACTCATGTCAAAAAAATATATATATAGTGACTCTCTGCAACTGAACCCCATGAAACTTTCCCTCATCCCATCCCCCTAATAAAAAGTAATTTTTTCCCCAAATCTCTTAGCCTCTTTTTGTACCCTTCAGTGTATTCACTGAATATTCATTGTTTCTATATGATATTATAGTTATTTCTGCATATGTCTTGTGTCTACTACTATATTGAAATTTCCTCAAGGACAAGGACGGGTCATCTTCTTTTTTGTATATAGTAGCATAATGATTTAT